>NW_011889765.1:436496-437341 GCF_000151845.1 Pteropus vampyrus
CAAACAAAAAACACCAATGGCATTTTTGACAGAACTAGAACAAATAATCCTAAAATTTATATAGAACCACAAAAGACCCTGAATTGCCACAGCAATCTTGAAAACAAACAAAGCTGGAGGTATCATGCTACCTGATATCAAACTATACTAGAAGGTTATAGTAATCAAAACAGTATGGTACTGGCATAAAAACAGATACATAGATCAATGGGACAAGATTGAGAGCACAGAAATAAACCCACACTTATGTGGTCATTTAATTTCTGACAAAGGAGGCAAGAATATACAATGTAAAGAGAGTTTATTCAAGACCTGTGTTGGGAAAACCAGACAAGTACATGTAAAAAATTAAACTAAACCACATTATTACACCATATACAAGAATAAACTCGAAATGGATTAAAGACTTAAATGTTAGACCACAAATCATAAAAATCCTAGAAGAAAACATAGGCGGTAAACTCTCTGACATTGCTGTTAGTAATATTTTTTCTGATACATCTCCTCAGGCAAGGGAAACAAAAGAAAAAATAAACAAATGAGACTATATCAAAATAAAAAGTATTTGCACAGAAAAGGAAACCATCAACAAAACAAAAAGATAAACTAATGATTGGGAGAAGGTGCTATTTTGTATAATTGTAGGATGCTCATTCTCATCGCCTGTAGTTCTCCTGGGTGACTATATCACTATTTAATGACCCATTCTACAGTTGACGGATATTTGGGCTGTGTCTAGTCTGGGGGTACGGCTAGGAACATTCTAGTACTCATTTATTAGGGATGGAATTGCCACATGTGCAGCTTTAGTAGATAATGACTAACAATTTCCCACAGTGGCCGCA
>NW_011889765.1:437602-439914 GCF_000151845.1 Pteropus vampyrus
ACAGTGCTTCTGTCATAAAAACTTAGGTTTAGACATTCCTGGAGCCATGAAGATTGGAGAGTGGAAACTCTTGAGGTGGATGGACTGGGGTAAAACCACTTTTGGAATGTCACAGGCTGAGCTGTGGATACTCATGTGGTCACTCAGGTGAAGTGTGGACATTTCTGTGATCACACAGTTTGAGATGCATATACTCATGACACCACTGAGACTGTGGTGGGGGAAACTCCTGCGGTCACACACACTAAGCTTTTGCCACTTCTGGACTCACCAACCATGGGGCAGACACTCTTGGTACATTTCTGTGGTCAAACTTTAGGATGTAGACACAGCTGGGGTAAGATCTGCTGGATCCATCTGGGTAAATAGAGACACGGGGGGGGGGACACATCTGTGGTAACATCCCTTTACTCACATTGTTTGGGATATACACACTCCTGGCATCATGCAGACTGGAGTTTGGCTACTCCTAGAGTTACACAGACTGGAAAATGGACACTCCTGTGGTGAGCGAGCCTGGGGACACAGCCTGAGTGTGGCTACTCCTTGGCCCCACACCAGGTGGAAATTTTGGGAGTTGCAGACTAGGGATTAACACCTTGGTGGTCACAGAGCCTGGGGCATGGAGACTTCTTTGATCATACAGCTTGGGGTGTAAAAACCCTAGAAGTCACACAGCCAAGGGTGTGCCACTCTGGGAACACACAGTCTAGGTAGTGGCCACTCTTGTGGTCACACAGAAAGTTGATCATCCTGGGGATATGCAGACAGACTATTGTGTGGATGCTTCTGGAGAAACACAGGTTGGTTGTGGGCCCTCCTGGGGTGTGATAAGTCCTGACATTTCATGGCCTGAGGAATGCTCACTCCTAGGGGACACTGATAGGGAAGTATAAAGCCCAGGGTGACAGACTGAGGTGTGAACAATCGTACAGTAATGCAGACTGTTGGTGTGCTCCCCTGAGGACATGCATTGAGGTTTGGAGACTACTGGGGTCACACAGAGGGGGCGGGCACTCCTGTGGTGACAAACACTGACATATGGCCTTTGGTGAGGTCACCCAGACTGGGGTGTGGGCACTGCTGTGGACTGACATATTTGGCAGTGGGCACCCCTGGGGCCAAATAGACTGTAGTTTTCATAACCCTGCTCACAAACTTTGGGATATGGACACTTATGAAATCACCAGACTTTGTTTTGAATACTCCAGGTGTCACACAGACACCACAACTCTTGTGGTGACGCAGATTGTGTTGTAGACACCCCTGGGGTGATGATGACTGAGGTGTGTAACCCCTGGGGTCACACAGACTGGGGAATGGACACCCATTGTTGTCACACAGTTTAAGGAATTGGAAAACTTGTGGTCAAATTGACTGGGGCATGTACGCTTTTGGGGTGACATGGACTGGGTTATGGAAAGCCTGGGGTCATGCATGCTGGAGGACAAGCACTGTTGTCATTATAGACTCGGGTGGAAACATTCCAGGAGTCATTTAGACTAAAGTAAGTACTCCATTGGGGACATATGGTCTAAGGTATATATATGTACCTCTGTGGGCAAACTGACTTTGGTGTGGAAAGTTCTAAAGTCACACAGAGAGGTGTGGACACTCCTGGAGTCACAAGACCAGGGCATCCACACTCAGGGCCAGGCAGGTGGAGAGGGGCACTCCTGCACTCCTGAGGTCAGAGAGAGCCTGAGCCAGGCTGGTCCCTCCTGGGCCATACACTTGGGGGTGTAGATACTATTGGGTCATGTAGACTGGGGATTAGACATTGCTCTTGTCACAGCAAGTTGTGTGTGAATACTTCTGATGTCACTCAGATGGGAGTGGACACAATTAAGGACACATAGCCTGAAGTGAGTACACTCATGGTATTCCAAAGGCTGTGTGTTTATGCTCCTATAGATTTAGATGTGGACATTCCTGGGGCCTCACAGACTGTAGTGTGGATACTGCTGAATTCACATGGTAATGGGCTACTCCTGTGGTCACACAGACTTTTGTGTGGATACTTCTGTCATATATCCCTATGGTCACACTGACTTGGGTGAGAAGAATCCTGGGTCAACCCTCTGCGGCGTGCCCCACTTCCAGGGGTTACAGAGACTTGGTATGGACACCTTCAGGGTGGCCACACAATCAGGTGCAGAAATACCTAGGGTAACAGACTGGGATGTGGGGAGTCCTGAGGTCATTGGACTGGGGTTTGGACAGAGAACAAGAGTTTCTAAAGATATAGGAGTCAGCTGCAGAAACTGGTTCTGCCCTGGTAGCTGGGGACTTTGCTCTTGTTTGCTAAACGG
>NW_011889765.1:442544-446668 GCF_000151845.1 Pteropus vampyrus
CTATATATGTGTGCGTTTGTGTGGAAACTCCTGCATTCATTCATAGACTGTGTTATTGTTTGTTACCTCTTCCCCGATCTAGAAGCTCTACGAGGGCCAGGATATTTGCCTGTTTTGTTCCCCACTCTACCTCCAAACCTAGAACAACACCCAGAACACAATACGTGCTTAATAAATGTTTACCGAATGCCTCAAAATATGTACCACGTCAAGTGCTTAAAGCAGTTCCTGACAACATCAGGTGCTTAGTTAAGATTTGCTGACTGAAATCTTATTGGTCGATGTAAAAGCATCAAAGGTGAGATTTTACTGATCTTTTTTCTCAAAGGTGCCCTATATTCAAACTCTCAGATAAAAAGGCCAATTTACCTGATGTGTTAAGGCGAACAATTCATTTCACTGTCTTCCACCTACCCAAGAAAAAGAAAAGGGACTCAGATACTTGGCTAAACTTTTCTATTCATTATACTGGGCTTTACCCATTGATTTTTATAGCTATGGATGGGGAGGCAGGGAAGAGAATTTTGGCCCCAGAAACCACGTGATTTGCGGGCAGAAAGAGGCACACTGGGAATGGGGGCATTGGGGGTTCAGAAAAAAGGCACTGCAGGTCTTGGGCCACAGTTCCAGACCTCAGAAGCCAGCATGGTGTGGCGCTGCAGGGCAGCCAGGGGTTGGGGCAATGTATCCACTGTGTTGATGGGGCAGTCCTGGGAGCGGATCTCCTTGGCCAGCCTCCCCTTCTTCTTTAACGTGCAGGCCTCCTGGTATGGTGGCGAGATGGGGGGCTGCGTGGGTGGAGTGTATTTGTACTCTGAGCCATCCTCTAGCTGCAAGGACACGTGGCAGGAAGATGGTTAGGACCTGGGAATCTGGGACAGTGCCCTCCCATCTGCCTACTGTTGGCTGGGCACTCACATCCAGTGGGTAACTGCGGTCCGAATCATAGGAGCTCAGGTCCCCACAGGTCACAAAGGGCACAATGATGCGGGTAGGACCGTCTAATTGGTTGAAATCTGGATCTGACAAGCAGGGAGAAATAAGACAGGACAGGGCTGGGATGCCTGGGACCAGTCACGGCTCGGGCTGCATCATGGGCACCGAGGCCTCTCCTCGTATCCACCAGCTACCTCCTCCACCGGAAATCCTTCATTTCGTTCAGATCACCTTTTCAGGGAGGCCCTCTATGATCGCCCCTTCTAAAACATCAGCCCCCCTACTTTTCTGCACTGCACTTTTATGTGCACCTGCCATTCTATCATATACTGCTGGGACCTTGTCTCACTCAGGCGTGCTCGTCATAAGAGCAGGCTCTGTGCCTTTTCCCACTAAGGGCCAGGAGAAAAACCCTCATGGGGCAAAATACCTGTGATCACACTAACTTGGGTAAGAAGACTCCTGTGTTAACACGATGTGATGTTTTTCTACCCCTCTGGGGTTACAGAGACTTGGTATGGGCTTTCTTAGGGTCACACAGCCAGGTGCAGAAACACATAGGGTCACAGATTGGATTGTTGAGAATCCTCAGGTCACTGGATTGGGATATGGACAGAGAACATGAGTTTCTAAAGTTACGGCAATCAGCTGCAGAAGCCAGTTCTGCCCTGGTAGCTGGGGAGTTTGCCTGCTCCTGTTTGCTAAACAGTAGGAGTTCAAGACTGCAGTCAAGGCATACTTTCTAATATTTCTTTAAGAGAAGGGATTTATGTATTTATGTATGTATGTATTTATTTATTTAAGTTTATTGGGGTAACATTGGTTAATAGAATTATATAATTTTCAGGTGTATATTGTCATTTGACATCTGTATATTCTATGTGTTTACCACCAAAAGTCCAGTTTCCTTCAGCTACCATATATTTGATCCCCTTTACCCACTTCACCCTCCCCTTACCCCCTTATATATGACCCCCTTTACCCTCTCTACCTCCCCCCTCCTCCTCCACTCCACTAGTAACCACTAAGGAGAAAGGTTTTTAACATAAAAAATTGCTCTATAGAACCCTTTGTCATCTGGTTAAATCTGTGGACCCCTTCACAGAATATTTTAAAAAGCATGCACACTCAAATACTGAAGATTACTATAGAAAGCAATTAAACAGTACAGAGGTTCTTGTAAAGGGGGTCAAATATATGGTGACAGGAGATTTGAGTGGTGAACACACAATGCAATATACATATGATGTATTGTTGAACTGTATACTTGAAACCTATATAATTTTATTAACCAATGTCACCCCAATAAATTTAATTAAAAAGAGTTACATAGAACTACCATATGACTCAGCAATCCCACTTCTGGGTATTTATCTGGAGATGAAATCATTATCTCAAAGAGATATCTGCACTCCCATGTTCATGGGAGCATTATTCACAATAGACAAGATATGGAAACAACCCAAGTGTCTGTTGACAGATGAATAAAGAAAACATGGTGTATACATACAACAGAATATTAAAGCTGCGTGTATGCCAATTCTAGTCCTAAGTAATGAGTATTAGAATGTACAGCCATAAAAAAGGAAACCCTGCCATTTGTGACAACATGGTTGGAACTCGAGGGCATTTGCTAAGTGAGGTAAGTCAAAGAAAATACCATATGATCTCACTTACATGTGGAATCTGAAAAAAAATGAACTCAGAGAAACAGGGACCAGATTGGCGGCTGTCAGAGGTGGGGGTAGGGGAAACAGGTGAATGGTTAAAAGGTACAAACTTCCAGTTAAAATAAGTCAGGGGGAGGGAATATATAGCATGGTGACTATAGTTAATAATACTGCATTGTGTATTTGAAAGTTGCTGAGAGTAATCTTAAAAATTCCTATCAGAAGAAAAAAAAATTTGTATGTGAGATGATGGATGTTAACTTATGTGGTGATCATTTCACAATATATACACATATCGAATCATCATATTATACACTAAACTTATACATCAATTATATCTCAATAAAACTCGAAAATATGACCATCTATATTAAAATGAAACAACATTGGGATGCAGCAATATATGGACTTTTTTATTAGTACATCAAATGATAAAACTCCTATGATTGCAAGTAGTGCCAAATGTGAACAACATTTCAAGATGTCTGCAACAACCATTCCATAAAAATGAACTGATTTGTATTGGCAGAAAGTCACAGGCACTGCTTTAACGATTGTGATTTACTGCCAGCGTTCATATTTGGGAGTAAAGTCACTAATATAAATTTCAGTTATATTAGTGAAACTAAAGATGTAATATTTTCCTCCAGCAAGTTCATGGATACTCTTGACTTCTGTCCAGGTTAAGAACCCCTGCCTTCGGAGTAAATTCTGGACATCATCAGGACACCCCTGGAAAGATTTAGAGATGTGGCAAGAGCCCCCTTTTCAGTGCAGATGAAATTTCCATGTTTATTTCCTGGCTTTCTTCGTGGTGACTGCAGGTTCCTACTCGGAGCTTGTGAGTTCAGGACCCATTGACGATACAATATTTGAAAAACGAGTTCTGGTTCTCCTGACAGCAAATGGCTTCCGAGTTGTATCAGACTGCCAGCTACTTAAAAGTCAAAGAAGAAGTTTTAAACAAAAACATACTTCCCCACTTTCTTCTACTATAATCATTGTTCACTCAGTTACTAACACTTTTGTGAAGTTTCCCCACTACTTTTACTGTAAACAGTGACATACAAAAAAAAGGTGCATAAAACATTTATGTTCCATTTAATGAGTAATAATGTGCTATTTTGTATAATTGTAGGATGATCATTCTCATCACCTGTAGTTCTCCTGTGTGACTATATCACTATTTAATGACCCATTCTACAGTTGACGGATATTTGGGCTGTGTCTAGTCTGGGGGTATGGCTAGGAACATTCTAGTACTCATTTATTAGGGATGGAATTGCCACATGTGCAGCTTTAGTAGATAATGACTAACAATTTCCCACAGTGGCCACACCCTTTCGTGCTGCCATTGGCATGTACGAACATTCCAATTGTTGCATTTAGTTTTAGCTTGCATATTCCCGATGAGCAACTTTCCATGTGCTTATTGGCCATTCTATTTTCTTTACCTTGCTGATTTATAGGAGCTTTTTATTATCAAGGATACTTTATATAGGGATTGTAGATATTTTT